>NC_052514.1:2677168-2705064 GCF_014356525.2 Nilaparvata lugens | reverse complement strand
TTAAAAACATCGATAAACTCTGAAAAAACATTGAAAAACATTGAAAAAACATTGAAGAACATCGAAAAACATCGTGAAACATCGAAAAGACATTGATAAACATCGAAAAACGATGAAAAAACATTAAGAAACATCGAAAAACATTGGAAAACACTGAAAAAACATTGAAATTGAAAAACATTGAAAAAACATTAAAAAACATCGAAAAACATCAAAAAACACTGGAAAAACATTGAAAAACATCGAAAAACACTGAAAAACATGAAAAAACATTGAAAAACATCTTAAAACATCCTGAAACATCGAAAAGACATTGATAAACATTGAATAACACTAAAAAAACATTAGAAAACATTGAAAAACATTGAAAAACGATGAAAAAATTGAGAAACATTGAAAAACATTGAAAAACACTGAAAAAACATTGCAAAACACTGGAAAAACATTGAAAAATCCGAAAAACATTGAAGAAACATTAAAAACATGAAAAACATTGAAAACCACTAAAAACATTGAAAAACTCGAAAAAACATTGGAAAACCTTAAAAACATGAAAAAACATCGAAAAAACATTAGAAAACATCGTGAAACATCGAAAAAACATTGATAAACATTGAAAAACACTGGAAAAACATTGAAAAACATCAAAAACGATAAAAAACATCGACAAACATTGAAAAACACTGGAAAAACATCGAAAGACATTGAAAAACATTGAAAAACACTGAAAAAACATTAAAAAACATTGAACAACATTGAAAAACACTAAAAAACATCGAAAAACACTGAAAAAACATTGAAAAACACTGAAAAACATCGAAAAACACTGAAAAACGTTGAAAAACACTGAAAAAACATTGAAAAACATCGAAAAACATTGAAAAACATGGGAAAACATTGAAAAACATTGAAAAACACAGAAAAAACATTAAAGAACATTGAACAACATTGAAAAACCTCACAAAACATTGAAAAACACTGAAAAATTAAAAAACATTGAAAAACACTGGAGAAACATTGAAAAACATTGAAAAACACTGGAAAACATTGAAAAACATCGAAAAACACTGGAAAAACATTGAAAAACATTGAAAAACACTGAAAACATTGAAAACATTGACACCATCGAAAAACACTGGGAAAACATTGGAAAAACATTGAACAACATTAGAAACATCGAAAAACACTGGAAGAACATTGAAAAACATTAAAAAACATTAAAAAACAATGAAAAAAACTGTAAATACATTGAAAAAACATTGAAGAACATCGAAAAACATCTAAAAACATCGTGAAACATCGAAAAGACATTGATAAACATCGAAAAACGATGAAAAAACATTAAGAAACATTGAAAAACATTGGAAAACACTGGAAAAACATTGAAAAAAATTGGAAAAACTTCGAAAAACATTGAAAAACACTGAAAAACATCGAAAAACACTGAAAAAACATTGAAAAACACTGAAAAAACATTGAAAAACATTGAAAAAACATTAAAAAACATCGAAAAACATTGAAAAACATCAAAAAACATTGGAAAAACATCGAAAAACACTGAAAAAACATGAAAAAACATTGAAAAACACTAAAAAACATTGAAAAACATCGAAAAACATTGGAAAACATTGGAAAACACTGTAAAAACAATGAAAAACATTGAAAAACATCGAAAAACACTGAAAAAACATTGAATAAAATAGAAAAACATCGGAAAACACTGAAAAAACATTGAAAAACATTGGAAAAACATTGAAAAAACATCGAAAAACACTGAAAAAACATTGAAAAACATTGGAAAAACATTGAAAAACATTGAAAAAACATTGAAAAACATCGAAAAACATCTAAAAACACTGGAAAAACATTGAAAAACACTGAAAAACATTGAAAAAACATTATTAAACATCAAAACACACTGGAAAAACATTGAAAAACATCGAAAAACATCGAAAAACACTGAAAAAACTTTGATAAACATTGAAAAACATTACAAAACTTTGAAAAACACTGAAAAACATCGAAAAACACTGGAAAAACATAGAAAAACATCGAAAAACGATGAAAAAACATTGAGAAGAATTGAAAAACATTGGAAACACTGAAAAAACATTGAAAAACATTGAAAAACATCGTAAAACGATGAAAAACATTGAAAAACACTAAAAAACATTGAAAAACATCGAAAAACATTGGAAAACACTGTAAAAACAATGAAAAACATTGAAAAACATCGAAAAAAACTGGAAAAACATTGAAAAAAATAGAAAAACATCGAAAAACACTGAAAAAACATTGAAAAACATTGGAAAAACATTGAAAAAACATCGAAAAACACTGAAAAACATTAAAAAACATTGAAAAAACATTGAAAAACATTGAAAAAACATTGAAAAACATCGAAAAACATCTAAAAACACTGAAAAAACATTAAAAAACACTGAAAAACATTGAAAAAACATTAATAAACATCAAAACACACTGGAAAAACATTGAAAAACATCGAAAAACACTGAAAAAAACATGAAAAAACATTGAAAAACATTAAAAAACATCGAAAAACATTGAAAAACATCAAAAAACACTGGAAAAACATAGAAAAACATTGAAAACATCGAAAAACGATGGAAAAACATTGAGAAGAATTGAAAAACATTGGAAACACTGAAAAAACATTAAAAAACATTGGAAAACACTGAAAAACATTGAAAAACATTGAAGAAACATTGAAAAACATATAAAAACATTGGAAAACTTCGAAAAACATTGGAAAACATTGGAAAACACTGAAAAACATCGAAAAAAACACTGGAAAAAAAATGAGATACACTCAAAAAAAACATTGAAAAACATTGGGAAAACATTGAAAAACTTCGAAAAACATTGAAAAACACTGAAAAAACATCGAAAAACATGGAAAAACACTAGAAAAACATTGAAAAACATTGAAGAAACATTGAAAAATATTGAAATACATTGAAAAACATTGAAAAACACTGAAAAAACATTGAAAAACATAGAAAAACATTGAAAAACATGGGTAAACATTAAAAAACATTGAAAAACACAGAAAAAACATTAAAGAACATTGAAAAACATCACAAAACATTGAAAAACACTGGAAAAACCTTGAAAAACACTGAAAACATTAAAAACATCGAAAAATACTGGAAAAACATTGAAAAACATTGAGAAACATTGGAAACATCAGAAAACACTGGAAAAACATTGAAAAACATCGAAAGACATTGAAAAAACATTGAAAAACTTTGAAAAACATTGAAAAACATTGATAAACATTGAAAAAACTGTAAAAACAATGAAAAAAGTTGAAAAACACTGAAAAAACATTGAAAAACATTACAAAACATAGAAAAACACTGAAAAAACATTGAAAAACACTGGAAAAAAATTGAAATACATCAAAAAACGATAAAAATTATTGAAAAACACTGGAAAACATTGAAAAACATCGAAAGACATTGAAAAACATTGAAAAACATTGAACAACATTGAAAAACACTAAAAAACATCGAAAAACACTGAAGAAACATAAAAAACATTGAAAAACATTGAAAAACACTGAAAAAACATTGAAAAACATCGAAAAACATTGGAAAAAACTGTAAAAACATTGAAAAACATCGAAAAAACATTAGAAAACATCGTGAAACATTGAAAAAACATTGATAAACATTGAAAAACACTGAAAAAACATTGAAAAACATCGAAAAAATATCAAAATACATTGAAAAACATCGAGGAACATTGGTAAAACATCGAGAAACATCGAAAAAACAATGAAAAACATAAAAAACATTAGAAAACATCGTGAAACATCGAAAGACATTGATAAACATCGAAAAACATTTAAAAACACTGAAAAAAACATTGAAAAACATTGGAAAAACATTGAAAAACAACGAAAAACATTGAAAACCATCTAAAAAAATTGAAAAACATCGAAAAACATTGAAAAAACATTGGAATACATTGAAAATCATTGAATAACATTGGAAAGCATCGGAAAAACATAGCAAAACATTGAAAAACATTTAAAAACTTCAAAAAACATTGAAAAACATTGAAAAAACATTGAATAAACATTGGAATACATTGAAAAAACATTGGAGAAACGAGCTTCCGTTGGAGTGATATGACCTCTTGAATACCCTCAACATCATCAAGCTAATTGAAAAACGAAAATCGATCAGTGAATATTAACTTTTTATTTGTCAGGAAAAAGAAGAATCTTTTAAACTATGCCTCCACATGGTCCTAGAAGTGAGGAATCCAAATATGTAGATGGAATAGAGGAATGAGCTTCACTTGGAGAGATATGACCCTTTTAATACCTTCAACATCAACCAGCTCATTGAAAAACAAAAATCGAACGGTGAATATAAACTTTCCCATTTTTCAAGAAAGGAAAAAATCATTTTGAACTATTCCTACTCATGCTCCTTGAAGCGTGTAATCTGAAGCTGCAAATGGATTGGAGAAATGAGCTTTCATTGAAGAGATATGACCTCTTAAGTACCTTCGACATCACCAAGCTCATTGGAAAACAAAAATCAATCGGTGAATATCAACTTTTTCATCTTTTAGAGAAGGGAAGAATCATTCTGAACCATACATCATAATGCTCCTTGAAGCGGGGAATCCGAAGCTGCAAACGGATTGAAGAAATGAGCATCCGTTGGAGAGATATCCTTTAGTACCTTCAACATCACCAAGCTCATTGGAAAACGAAAATCAATCAGTGAAAATAAACTTTTCCATTCTTCAGGGGAGGGGAGAGTCGTTCTAACTATGCCTACTTATGCTCCTTGAAGTGAGGAATCCGAATCAGCAAACGGTTTGGAAAAATGAGCTTCCGTTGGAAAGATATGACCTCTTGAATACCTTCAACATCATCCTGCTCATTGAAAAACGAAAATCGATCAGTGAATATTAACTTTCTATTTGTCAGGAAAGGGAAGAATAATTTAAACTATGCCTCCTCATGCTCCTTGAAGCAAGGAATCCGAATCTGCGAACAGATTGGAGAAATGAGCTCCCATTGAAGATATATGACCTCTTAAATACCTTCAACATTACCCAGCTTATTGAAAAACTAAAATCGATCAGCAAATATTAAGTTTTCCATTTTCCAGGAAGGGAAAGTATCATTTTGAACTATGCTGCCTTATGCTCCTTGTAGCGAGGGATTCGAATATGAATTGAGCTTCCGTGGAAGAGATATGACCTCTTAAATACCTTCAACATCAACCAGCTCATTGGAAAATGAAAATCGATGAGTGAATTTTCCCTTTTTTCCAACTTTTCCATTTTTCAGGGGAGAAAAGAATCATTTTGAACCATGCCTCCTCATGCTCCTTGGAGCGAGAAATTCGAATCTGCAAAGGGATTGGAGGAATGATCTCCCGTTGAAGAGATATAATGTCTCAAATAACTTCAACAACACCCAGCTCATTGAAAAACAAAAATCGATCAGCGAATATTAACTTTTCCATTTTCAGGGAAGGAAAGGATCATTCCAACTATGCCTTCTTATGCTCCTTGGAGCAAGGAATCCAGATCTGCGAATGGATTGGAGAATTGGGCTCCTGTTGAAAAGATATGACCTCTTAGATACCTTCAACATCACCCAGCTAATTAAAGAACGAAAATCGATCATGGAATATAAAGTCTTCCATTCTTCAAGGAAGGAAAAATTCATTTCAAAAAAGGCCTCCTCATACTCTTCGAAGTGAGAAATTCGAATCTGCGAACTGATTGGAGAGATGATCTCCCGTTGAAGAGATATAACGTCTTAAATACCTTCAACAACACCCAGCTCATTGAAAAACAAAAATTGATCAGCAAATATTGACTTTTCCATTTTTCAGGGAAGGAAAGAATCATTCTAAACTGTAAATCCCCATGCTCCTTGAAGCGAGGAATTTGAATCTGCAAACGGATTGGAGAAATGAGCTTCCGTAGGAGAGATATGACCTCTTAAATAACTTCAACTCAACCAGCTCATTGAAAAAAAAATCGATAAGTAATTTTTCAATTTTTCAAACATCTCCATTTTCAGGGAAGGAAAGGATCATTCCAACTATGCCTCCTCATGCTTGTACACCAGGGCCAATCAGATCCACAGTCACGCTACACGGGGAAATGGAAACCTGGTCCTGCCCGGGGTGAGATTGGAAAGATCCAGGAAAAGTTTTCCCATATCTGGCATCAGATTTTTCAATAGGCTACCTGATGAAGTAAGAGAGCTGCCTCTGGTGAGCTTTAAGAAGCGGGTCAAGTCATGGCTGGTCGCCAACCCGTTCTATTCCATTCATGAGTTTGACGAGTCTGACCCAAGCACTATGTAAATTGACTGTGTAAAGCACTAAGTAAATTGCCGACTGTGATAATAGAGTTTCTATGGTTTTAGTTTGTTCACGATTTATTGTAAAAGTAGGTATAGATTAAAATTAGAATAGGCTGTATAGACTGTGATAGAATTGAAGTTTAGTAATTGTTTATTGATATTTCTGTATTATTATTTATTATTTTCTTGTGAGAAACCGAATAGCTTTGAAGCCTGCTCTTGCACTGCATGTTGTGTATTATCTTTATTTATGTATTGTTATTGTAATTCTGTTAGAAATTTTATTGTAATGACATGGCCTAGTGTACTGTATGTATTTTCTGGCTGTAATAAAATCATTGAATCATTGAATCATTGAATCATGCTCCTTGGAGCAAGGAATCCAGATCTGCGAATGGATTGGAGAATTGGGCTCCTGTTGAAGAGATATGACCTCTTAGATACCTTCAACATCATCCAGCTCATTGAAAAACGAAAATCCATCAGTGAATATAACCTTTTCCATTCTTCAGGGAAGGAAAAAATCATTTTAAACTATGCCACCGCCTTATGCTCCTTTAACGATGAATCCAAATCTGCAAATGGATTAGAGAAATGAGCTTCCATTGAAGAGATATGACCTCTTAAATACCTTCAACATCATCCAGCTCATTGAAAAACAAAAATCGATCAGTGAATATTACCTCTTTTATTTTTCAGGAGAGGAAAGGATCATCTAGACTATGTCTCTTCATGCTCCTTGAAGCAAGGAATCCGAATCTGCAAACGGATTGGAGAAATGAGCTTCCGTTGAAGAGATATGACCTCATAAAATAACTTCAACATCACCCAGCTCATTGATAAACAAAAATCCATCTGTGAATATAAAACTTTTCCATTTTTCAGGGAAGAAAAGATTCATTTCAAACTAGGCCTTCTAATGCTCCTTGAAGCAAGGAATCCTAATCTGCAAACGGATTGGAGGAATGAGCTTCCGTTGAAGAGATATGACCTCTTAAATACCGCCAACATCACCCAGCTTATTGAAAAACGAAAATTGATCAGTGAATATTAACTTTTCCATTTTTCAAGAGAGGAGAGAATCATTTAAAAACATGACTCATCATGCTCCTTGAAGCGAGAAATTCGAATCTGCGAACGGATTGGTGTAAGGAGCTCCCGTTGAAGAGATATGACCTCTTAAATACTTCCAACATCACCCAGCTTATTGAAAACGAGAATCGATCATGCAAATATTAACTTTTCCATTTTTCAATGAAGGAAAGAATCATTTTAAACTGTGAATCTTCATGCTCCTTGAAGCGAGAAATTCGAATCTGCAAACGGATTGGAGAAATGAGCTTCCGTGGGAGAGATATGACCTCTTAAATACCTTCAACATCAACCAGCTCATTGAAAAAAAAATCGATAAGTGAATTTTCCCATTTTTCAGGGAAGGAAAGGATCATCCCAACTATGCCTTCTCATGCTCCTTGGAGCAAGGAATCCAGATCTGGGAATGGATTGGAGAATTGGGCTGCTGTTGAAGAGATATGACCTCTTAGATACCTTCAACATCACCCAGCTAATTAAAGAACGAAAATCGATCATGGAATATAAAGTCTTCCATTCTTCAAGGAAGGAAAAATTCATTTCAAACTATGTTTCCTCATGTTCCTTGATGCGAGAAATTCGAATCTGCAAATGGATTGGAGAAATGAGCTTCCGTTGAAGAGATAATATCTCTTATTATGACCTATATATATCTGTCATATTATGACCTCTTAAATATATTTTTTTATTATATTTCTTTATTTGGCAACGGTGCAAAGTTGGAAAAGGATAAAGCTGTCCACTTTGGTTAGCAGCACCAATCATGGTCAGGATGACTGAAAGCGTGAATCTCACTATAAAAAGTAGTGTAAACTAGTTTGGTCTAAATAATATACATATTTTGTTACTGACGATTTATTTTTAATTTCACCATAGTAGCAATGATATTGCTTGAGCTTTTTGGTGCTACATGTGTTACTTTCCTGTTCCAGGAATTGCTGCAGATCCCATTCCCTGGCAATATTGCCAGGCAAACTAAACTTCGGAGTCCAAATAATTTTCGAATTATGTGAAAATTCAATTTTGGATATTTATTTCTCTTTCTAATTAATTTCAATCTCACTCTAAGTTGGAAGCAAAAATAATTTAAGATATTGGATTTTGATTGGATCTCCCACATAGAAATTTCTCGGGAGTGTCTTTCCTAAGTAAATTTGGAAATTATAACTAGTTCATATAATTAAATTTTGCAGAAGCTATGTTTTTGTTTGTACTTTTTTACTGATAAATAACATTATTTATATAGTGTGACGGAGAAGATAGAGAATGGTTAGGGTACCCCATCCATTCTGCTACACCCTCAACAAAAATTTGCAACTATTTAGTTGTTAATTGAATTGACTCTAACATTAGATAGTGTATTCATTGTTGATTTGTTTTAATTAAACCATCCAACTTATTTAAATGTTTACTCCTAGAATATTATATTGAAGAAATTGTTCAGTTGAACGTATCTGATTCAATAAACTTATTTAATTTATTGCAATAAAATCACCCAAATAAACGAACAGACATAATAAATAAAGGCCAAACCACACAAAGTGCTTTTTCAGGCGTTTTCAGACGAGTCGGCAGGGCAAGAGTCTCTCCAATTGGCTGATTATCAGCTGATTCCCAAACGCCAACTCAATTAGCTTCTTGTCCCGCCGACTTTCTAAAACCATTCCTGTGGCTTGCCTCTTATTCTTTCAATTACTTAGTTAATTATACATTTTATTTTGATTACTTGATTATTCCTCTTTAAATGACCAGTATTCATACAGATTTACACTTGAATAATCTCAAAAAATGGGAATTTTTTATGTTATTAAAAAAGCTTATTAATTTTATTGAAATAAAATGAATAAGCTTATTGAATAAAATACCGATAACTTTCCAAGTGTTTATAATAACAAGAAAAATTCCCATTTTCTGAGATGATTTAACAAAAATCCATATGAATACGGGTCAATAATATGTCATCACATTGGCGAAATTCACTCCCATTCTTGAGTTATAAGCGTTTGAAGACGAGCAATTTTTCTGATTTGAGAGTGGAGGTAAGATTCTATGTTTGAGTGGATAACTCAGCCTGTATTGTAGCGAAACGTCTCTTAATAATATAGCACGACACTTGTTAGGTCAACCTCTATCCATAGCCCAAATATCATCCAAATGTGGGAAATGTAAGCATCTAAATGCTTATAACTCAATAATAGTAGCGAAATTCGCCAATGTGACGACATATTATGTTCCTCTCGTCAAGTACACAGAGTTTGAGCGATTTTAATTTTTGACCATTTTCGCAAAAATCCATAATGATTCATGGATTTCATGAAAAATGCAAATCTCCCAGATTTGGATGATATTATTCGAGCTGTGGATAGAGGTTGGCCTATCACGTGTCATGCTAATAATATGAGATGTTTCGCTACAATACAGAGTGAAACATGAAAAGTTTCGGATTGAGTTGACAAAAACTCGGATTGAAATCTTCTCTCTGAGTTGCAAAATCTACTCCTGTCGTAGGAGAGGATTAGGTCTAGAATTGGCAACCTTGCCGTCCTATCATTTCCAATCACTTTACAACTTGAATCTCAATGATATTTGATGATATCTGGACATTACACAAATAAAAACCAGTTAGCAGTTCGAAATTCATCTATTTCATTTCTTTCAAATATCACAACATACCCGATATAACATTATTGCTTATTTTTCAGTTGATCAATGACAAAATTCATGAATAATATAATGAAAAATGAAACAGATCTCAGAAATAAAAAAACTGTGTATATAAAAAATGAAACAGATCTCAGAAATAATATTGAAAACAGAGATTGACATCAAACTGTCATCAAATTTAAAATGGAATACTTCCCATTCAAGTTTTATCTGGAGTATTATGTAGAATCCCTAGTATATTTCAATTTTCTTAGCTGACACGTCCAAAGACAAGCAAATAAAATAAATGGACACTAGAAATTCTATAAATAATAAAAATATCTACTAGCCCTGTAGAAAATATAATATTCACGTTCAATTATTATAGATTATTATAGAATGAATATGATGTTAACTCTAGGATACACCAACATAACACTAGACATAGGAATAATATAAGAGTCGAGTATTGCCAATTTACAAGTTCTCAAAAAAACTGGCAATACATGTCAATAAAACTTTATAACGCTTTGCCTGAAAATATCAAAAGAATGAGCTTTAATAGTTACTGTAAATATTTGAAAAAAGTACTGGTCAATGAATGTTTATATAAAGTTGAAGATTTCTTTTTTAAATTGATGTTCTCTGTGTTATTAATGACGTTGTTGTAACATTTTAATGTTGTGTGACAATAAATAATTTGATTTGATTTAATTACTATATTACCCTCTTCGTACTTTAAAACACAACATTAAGGCCCGTTTCCGAGCTCGGGATTTAGCTAAGTTCTAGACTTTAAACAGCTGGAGTCAGAAAATTGGCTTTCCAAAACGTGGCGTAGTCGTAGTCATTGTCAAAGTCACGTTTAAATTGAATTTCGAAAAAACTATAAAATAGAGAGAAAATATTGTAAATTTTCAGCTATTTTGAATTAATTAGGAATGTTTCATTTCGTCAAGGAAAAACGTTTTCAATTATAGAAATGAGAACATAAAGATTTATTTTGCTGCAACTATTTACTGCGACTACGCCCCGTTTTGGAAAGCCAATTTTCTGACTCCAGCTGTTTAAAGTCTAGAACTTACCTAAATCCCGAGCTCGGAAACCGGCCCTAAATATAAGCACAACTAGTTTCTAGTTCAAGAATAGTTGTGCTTATAATTTAAAGAAGTATAAATAGTACGATAATAGTAATTTCTATAATAAACAACTCAATTAGCCCTATTAAAATACTTTCAATAGATAGTATTCATAATATGAAGTGATGAACATAACCTATTTTTGGTCAATTTCTAACCAAATTTGGGAAAGTAACAGTTTTAGGCTTTAAGCCTGTTGTTCCTTCCCCAATCATTCATAGTTGAGAATGATATGGTATTCATTAATGTATAAATAAATAAATAATTTTCAAGGAATAATGACAGTTAGAAGTAGGCCTAAATCTCAATACATTTTATTCTACTATACAACTTTGAATGTAGACAGTTTTCAGTGTACCAAGTGAAGTCGCAGAGTGCAACTGGAGAAATAGAATTATTTTGTTCTGAAAAATAAAAAGTCGTGGCATTTTGTATTACAAGCCGCCACCATAAGCGACCGTCAAAAAAATTAAATGATAATTAGACCTGCAGAATTTTGCAGTGCAAATTCACTTGATTGGAGCATTTTTCATAGATTTTCATATGATTAAACCTGTAGAATTTTGTTATGCAAATTCACTTGATTGGAGCATTTTTCATAGATTTACAGGTTACTTTTCCGAGTTTAGTTTGCAAGCTGCTTCCCTTCCATTGCGCCTCGCAACTGGACGATGTTTTCAGGTCGACCTGGAACAGAAATTTTCAAATATTTATGGAAAAATTGGCTGCAGCATTAAACATACTTTTTGGACGCTTACAATAAGGATGGTGATTAATAATAAGTAGCTAGAAGGGAGAGGAGGAAAAGAAGATGATGATGATGATGATGAAGTAGAAGGATGAAAAGAAGAAGAAGAAGAGGATGAAGAGGTTTCAGAGGAATGTCGCATCGATACATGGCAACTGGCAACACGTCAACTGTCAAACAAAATTGCAATCAATGCAGTGGAGGCGCACAAGTTCTCCCCAAAAACCCATGCAAACAATGTCGGCAAGGAAGATGATGGTAACTATTTTTTGGCACAGAAAAGTGTGATTTTGGTGGACTTCCTGGAAAGAGACACTACAATAAACTCTCAAAGGTATTGCCAAACTCTCCAAAACCTCAGAAGAGCAATTGAGGGGGGCAGAATACAAGGGGTCCAAGTGACATTTTTCATTTTTTTGAGTTAGCTACAGTAATCGATAGCTGAAAGTGGTAAAAATCTAGTATACAAGAGGTATAAGCGTAAGTCTAATCAGTGCTGACATCTGGTGTAAAATTTTCAAACTAAATTTCCAAACAGCTGTTTTTGATTAAACAAGGGGTCCAAGTGACTTGGATCCCTTGTTTACAGGACAAGGGTTGCTCGTATCCATCAAATCAAATTTAACCTTGATTAAGCCATGTCACCAAGCAAAAGATACCTCAAGAACCAATTAGCGAATCAGATAATATTGCAATGAGGTCATAATCATTGTTAAATTGCTGTTAAATTTGATAGATTTATGTGTAGCTTGACAATAGAGTTTTGTTTGGTGAACAAGGGGTACAAGTGATACTACTTATCACTATTTAGCTGATAATTGAGAAAGGAGAGCAATTTGAGACATGAAACTGTACGTTTGATTTGGTAAAAGTATACTGAATAGTTATAGGAATGGGTGAATATCATTTCTATATTCATTTCATGAATGAATTAATTAATGTAAGTAAACTTTAGGCTCAATTTTGTCGAAACTAACAATATGTCACTTGGACCCCTTGTATTATAACCCCTTCAATTCAAAGCAAGCGTAGAGGAATGTTGAGCTCTAAGATGTTGGCCAACGCCCGGCCAGTGCCACACAGCAAATGTCACTCGTGAGGTTGTTGAATGTTTCAAGTGGCAGTTGTTTCCTCCCAACCTGGCACCGAGCGACTTGCACCTATTCTCAGCATTCAACAAGTGACTGGCTATGTCTGCATTGTTTTGATGACTGCAACAAGAGGTAACCAAGGCCGAGTTCTTCGACAACGAAATTTCCAAGCTCGTTCATCGCCATCATAAATGCCTTGATTTGAATGGTGACTATCTAGAAAAGTAGTATTTGAGTGTGGCAATCATGTGTATATAATAGAATTTGTTTCCTATACTTAGTTCATTTTTATTCCAAAACGTAATCTACTTTCTGGATAGCCCTTGTAGATTTTATGACCTCAACCACATCTAACTACGGAGAAGGCGGTGATAGGAGAAAATCGACAACATCTACTGTCATTTCCACTCAATTTAAAATGTAAAACTCAATCAAAATGAGGGGCGAGGCGTGACTTTTTGGCTCAGTCATCTCCAGGAACAAATCAGTTGAAAGATTGAATGGAAGCTGCACCCCCTTCCCTACTTTAAAGATAAGGTTTCATTTAGGACGATTATTTATCGAGAAAGATAACATCTAGTATAAGATAAGCTTACTATTCAAAATCCTAGAGTTGAAAAGTCTAGAACTTGGCTAAATCTCAAGCTCGGAAACTGGCCCTCAAATTAATAAAAAAAACTGAAATGAAATTCTTTATTCTTTATTGATTCATACAACAAGTACATCATCAAAAATGACAGGGAGAGAAAAAATAAGGTAACCTTGTGCTATTCCTCTCCCAAATTTAGATAAGGTTACACACATAGTCCGAAATGGGTCAAGTCTTGTATAGTGAGGTCCATGTTATAATGGCAGTGGAGAAAGATAGAAAAACAACGTTGCCGATCCTCTGTCTTGTCAATGCCTTCTATAGACGGTAGCTGATACAGGTTTATTGATGTAATATTAACTGTTTATTCTCATTTAAAATAATCAATTATATTTTATTAAGAAAGAAATTATATTCAATAATTTCATAATTAATTTTAATGATTAAGATGAAATATTTTGTTGAATTATTATTAATTCTACATTGTTGAAAGACGATCTGGCTACAGAGCAAAGCGAGAAAGAGATGGCGCTATCTGATTTGTTGAACGATAGACAAGGATAGCTTTACCATTGCTAATCAAACACTGCCATTATAACGTGGACCTCACTAGCTTACAGTTGTTCACTTTAAAAAATTTTCAGTTTTTTACTGAATTATTTTTACAAAGTAGATTTTCAAATCCAACTTCTTCAAAACCAAAAATAGAAGAAATATTTGACATACGACGATTATAACGTTGACCACACTTTAGTATAGATGGATCTCAAAGAGCTGGCCCTTGCATTGGATGGCATCATCTCTTTTCACTGCATTTTTTGCTGTACACTTGAGGCCAAGCCACATAAGGCGGATGAGTCGGCAGGGCAGAAACCTCTAGGATTGGCTGATTCCCGAACGTCAACCCAATCGAAGAGCTCCCTGGCCTGCCGACTCAGCGCAAAAGTACCTGGAAAACTCTTCATGTGGCTTATCCCTAATATGCAACCTACCTGCAACTGTTCCCATATCTTCTTCTTAGGGTTGAGTACAGCATCTGGTTGTCGCGAACTTTCGTAGCCATCTACATGCACCCTGTCGCCGGCAGCGCTCCCAGCGGGAGGTAGAAGAGGCTCCACACACTTGGTGTCACCCTCCTCACTAAACACAGCACAAAACACAAAATATTAGCGAAAACAAACCAGGCTGAACAAAGTACAACGACAACTAATTACAAAAATCTGGTGTGGCGCACTCACACAACTTTCCTTGCCGTTATGAAAATTAATCACCTGACGCTAGTGTTCACGCGCATCTCAAGTCTACTTATAAACAAAGATCTGAGCCAGCTGGTGACAGGACAATAACGCTGGAGACACACGAGGTAGTGAATGATTTAATATAATCAACAGTTGCCAACAGTTTGCAATCATATTTATTTCGAATTTCGAGCTTATTATCAATTTTAGGTGAAAATGTTACGATAGCCTACATTAATTGTAGAGATTTTCATGCTCAATCTTTTCCACTTGAAATTGTTTGTTTTAATTGTATCTGAAGCCTGATAATTGGGAATCTAAAATCAAACTTTGCATAGATCAGGTGGAGCTCCTGAAATTTTTCAGATATGGGACTTGTGGCAGTTGATAGAGCTTATGAATGACTATTTTAGGTATAAATTTGATCAAAATCGTTGGAGCTGTTTTTGAGAAAATCGCGAAAAACCCTGTTTTTGACAACATTTTCGCCATTTCAGCCGCCAGCTTGGATTGCATTTGATCGAAATTGTTCGTGTCGGATCCTTATAGTGTAAGGACCTTAAGTTCCAAATTTCAAGTCATTCCGTTAATTGGTAGATGAGATGTACGCACGCACGCACACACACATACACACACACACACAACACACACACACACACACACACACACACACACCACACACACACACACACACACACACCACACACACACACACACACACACACACACACACCACACACACACACACACACACACACACATACAGACCAATACCCAAAAACCATTTTTTTTGGACTCAGGGGACCTTGAAACGTATAGAAATTTGGAAATTGGGGTTCCTTAATTTTTTTCGGAAAGCAATACTTTCATTACCTATGGTAATAGTGCAAGGAGAGTAAAAATATTTCTCACTAATCAAATTTAGAAGTTGACATTCGCATGTTTTCTTAACAAAATCATGCTTTCTTAACAAATTAAACAGATGGTGATATTCACCAAATAGTCGACCAAATAGTCAAAGTTAACTTAATTAACCCACTCTGTCCTAGCAGGCTTAGCTGAAATCCAATTCTTCAATTATTCCCACAAAGTAATGTCCGTGCAAACTTGGACAACTCCATTTTCTAAGCCCTTGACGCTTGACGCTCAGACGCGTCCTCTGACCACGCCAAGCCACGCTCCACTTTCAGTGTGTTTGTACCCTAAGATTCAAAGTGGTGGGGGAACGCTAGCGTGACGTCACGTGTAGTATCATATTTGAACTGATAGAGTAACCAGACGAGCATACAGCTTATTCACTACAGCTTCAAATACATCGTCGTTTAACACCCTTGGCTGGAACTTTAAAATTCTCTGTACTTAAAGCGAATGAATCACTGATTCTAATGATGTAGCTAAATATACCAATTTCAACTTTTTTTTTCAATTCAATTCAGTTTATTTCCAAAAAACATAATACACGAATAAGAAATACAATATACAACATATTTTGGAATCCCCCTACTAGACTATCCATCTGTGTGTAGGGGAGGAGTTCCACTTTATACATAATAAGCTTAATCTGCTCATAAAAGTAAATAATAGAGAATACACTTATATTATGGATGTATTATTAATATTCTGATTATAAAATAGATAATATATTGTGCTGATGTATATTTAAGAATGAGTATGTAGGAATAAGTATATTTAATACCTTGATTGATTAAAAGAATAAATAAAGAAGAAAAAACAATATTTTTTTTGAAGACCGCAGTGGCAGGGATTCCAGAAATTCTCAGAAGAGAGAATGAAAAAAAGCATAAACCACAAAGGCAAAACAGTCAAATCGGTTATATCAATGATAAAATAAATACCAATCAATTGTCTGGAAACCATGAAGTCGTGTTGGTCACCAAGCATAACGAGATTGGAGTAGTTCTTCTGAAGCTTCCTAACCAATCTGGTACAGCCACCTGTCCACCCTCTTCCTAAACACTACCAAACTAAATGCCTCTGCTTCCCTAATCACCCCTGGCACATTTCTGTACAAGATATGGGCCAGGTATGAAGGATTTGTCAGTTCAGAGCCGTGAGTCAGCTGAGGTATCTCAAAGCTGTAATTGGATCTGTGGCGAGTTGAGTAGCTATGGTTAACTGTTTCTCCCAGAAGTTCAGTTTTGTATTTTTTTATGTGGATCAACAAGGATTTAATAGAAAGTTGTCTAACATTCAGTACGGGAAATTCGATAAATAACTGTATCGTTGGGTATCTAAAGTATCTCTTTAAAATTGTTTTTATAATTGATCTTTGGGTGACTGCGAGAGGCTCAATGACTGAGGAGGAAGCCCCTCCCCAAGCTAGAATTCCATATAGTATTATAGATTGGACATAGGCAAAGTAAACTACTTTGCACTGATCCACACTCAGAACATTACTAAGCTCTGAAAATGCGTGAAGCAGCTTTCTGAGCCTATTCTTAGCACACTGGACATGTTGTACCCAACTCATCTTGGAATCCAAGACAACGCCCAGGTATTTGTAATGATCAACGCGCTCAATCATACTACAATTACATCCAGCAGACCTGGGATTATTACAAGAATGCATCGTTGGTATTAGAGAGCCTGGATCAGCTTGATTTCTTGTAACTATTGGCATAAACTTCGTTTTTTCCACATTTACTGTAAGGCTATTGTGATCAAACCAGTTCTTTATTTTTGACAAATCAATTGAAGCACTCATGTAGGCCTACTTACTCCATACTTCATTCAATTGGAAGGTGAAACCCATTGGTTAAGCCTTATATATATATATATATATAATATATATATATATATATTGGTCAAGTATTAAATTGAAGATTATTTTTAGCATAAAAGGATACAGTATTAGATGCAAAGGCAGAATACTGTATCCTTTTATGCTTAAAATAATCTTCAATTTAATCCTTGACCAATATATAAGGCTTAACCAATGGGTTTACCTTCACAAGCAATATTCTTATCAATTTAAGTCAAAATAGAATAGCTCATTAGTCTTCAACTAGGTGATATAAATATCAAAAAAATAAAAATTTGAATGTTCCTTGAAAGTTGATGAATGAGACAGATTAAATCCCTCTACTTAAGCCTTCAACCCAATTACTGTTCATTGCTTCTTTATACTGGGAAACAGTCTCTTTGTAAATTCTTGCAACATATTTCAGGGCTTCTTTTTCCTGTGTGTTCAACAAGGTACCCTCATCATTTTCTTCAGAACGGCACCTTAATATTTGTCTTCATCGTATCTAATCTAATTTCTTCTTCTGCTTCTTGAAAAGCAGTTTTCAGAATCACTTTTGAACAACTAAACTACGACATAGCAGTCAGGTATTTCTAAATAAAAGCTATTAGCTTCTACTCACATTAGTGGAGCGCTTTCGGACACTAGGCCCTTCATCTACACGAGTGTAGAAACTACTCCACTAATGTGAGTGGAAGCTAATAACTTTTATTTATACCTGACTGCTATTTAGTAATTTAGTTGTTCAAAAGTAATTATTAACAAGCAGTTCGTTATGGAAACAAACATTGAAGAGTAATTTTCAAAGTATTGTACCAGTCAAAAAATGATACATCTTCTTTCTACATTGCTTCCAATGGAAATAGAGGAAAGATTTGCCCCAATAATTAAAAATTTTAATCTACTCTTGAATTCCACACACCACTCTACTCGACAGTCAATCATAATAATATACACACAGCGGTGTATAAATTGACTCGCAAGATGTATCTTTATTCGAATTTTTCACTTTTGGCGTAAAATTTTAAGCAACAGCAAAATTAGTTGCATCCCGACGCATATTCATATATTCATAAATAGTGGGGCCACATTTTCTTAGATCAGCAAATAATTAACCAATTGTATTAATACTTTATAAATAATTGTATAGCTTAATATGCTTTTTCTAATCATGACTATATTTTGAATGAACTCCTCTGGTCGTGTTGTACCCTCGACCAGAGAAATAATAATAATTATTATTATTAATCATTATAATATCAGATTAACCCATAAATCGATCTTGATAGACCAATGGATTGCAATAAACTGATAAACCGATCCCGATAAATTCGATGCATTGCAATATTTGCATTCATATTATGCACTGAACCATAGCCACCTCTAATCATGCTGGGGTGCTGGAATCCAACACATGGTCTACAACCGTACTACAGCCTACGTCACGGCTGCAGTTCCCCCACTCAAATGGCATGTCAACTCCAATACAACAGATGAGTGACTAACCTAACCTAACTTTGATTTGAGATGATCAATGATCTATAGCAGGGGTCTCCAACCTTTTTTTATCCAAGGGCCACATTGTTAATTCTTGAGAGGCTTAGAGGGCCAATAACAAGGATGTATGTAGAATTTGACTTGAGGGACCATTTTCTAATATCTCGCAATGATTGATCGCTGCTTGTTTACAGCTAATTTTACACTTATTAAGAAATGGAGTGGCAAGTAAGAAAAGATTACTGAACACACAGTTGTTGTCAAAGAAGTGTATAAATATATATTTTTAAAAATCGGTTGCAATAACTCGCGGTGGGCCGGATGTGGCCCGCGGGCCGTAGGTTGGAGAGCCCTGATCTATAGTGAGGTCCACATTATAATGACAGTGGAGAAAGATAGGAGAACAACGTTGCCGATAATCCGTCTGGTCAATGCCTTCTATAGACGGTAGCTGATACAGGTTTATTGATGTAATATTAACTGTCCATTCTCGTTTAAAATGATTAATTTTATTAAGCAACAAATTATATTTTTAAATAATTTCAAAATGAATTTTCATAATTGAGATGAAATATTTAGTTAATTAATGATCAATTCGAAATTGTTCAATCTGACCACAGAGCAAAGCGAGAAAGAGATAGCGCTATCGGCTTTGTTGAATGATAGACAAGGATAGCAGTACCATTGCTAAACAAACACTGCCATTATAACGTGGACCTCACTATAAAAAGGGAGGGCTTTGTCGAATGATAGACAAGGATAGGAACACCGATTTTTTTTATCAAATTCAGCCATTATAACGTGGACCTCACTATAGAGAACTAATTTGAGGTGAATTATAAATTTATGAATGACTTACACAGAGGCGCAGAGCACCATTCCCTGCGATTCGACTCCCCGCATTTTGGCCGGTTTCAAATTGCATAGCACGACCACCATTCTATCCTGCATCTCTTCTATGGGCACATACTTCACCAGGCCACTCACTATAGTACGCGGCTCCTCTTCACCTGTACAATAAAAAACAACATGTGCAGGATAAACTGGACAATCCATAATATATAATAAAGAAAAGAATTGACTTATACACATTATAATGTTTCATTTCAACAAAAAAAGCAAAATTTACAGACTTCTATAACGGTATACAATACAACACAGCATGAATATTATGCATACAGTGCAAAGTAAAGATAAAATAAAATAAACAATACTAATGACAACATTGTAAACAAATAAATACGGTACAGATATCACACTTCTAACAATTGTAAGACAATAATAAATATTATTTAGAATTGAATTTAGTACAGTTGCACTATGTAGCAGAAGATAATTAATGTACAAGATAAAATATTAGGGGTATTCACAATGTTGGAGTTAGCTGGCTAAGTCGAGCTATTCGCTAACTCCCTCTATTTGCTAAGTTTGTGTTAACTCAATGCTATAGTGGCACATTAGAGAAAAGTTAACAGACGAGATAGCAGATAGCGCAGGTTTCAGTCCGCTAACTCTGTTAAAACGGCGGCCATATTTTGTAGCAAAAGTGACGTTATAATCTTTGAGTTAGGTACACTAATTATCCGCTTGGACCGCTATTGCAGTTAGCTTATGGCAGTTGCTTTTAGATGGGGCATTTACAGTCCAGAGTTAGCAAATAGCACTTTAGCTGGCTAAAGCAACATTGTGAATAGCCCTACTGTGTGCAAATAACCTTATTAACAAGGTCACGTCTGCATTAAAGGAGCATCATTGAACAGAAATAAAGTTCTTCAAAGTAAGCATAAAAGTAATTAAAAAAATTGAGAAAAACAAAGTTTTACAATCTAAAATCTGGTTTGGAACTAGCTGAAAGACAAAAAATCTATCCTCAATAACAAAAAATAAATCACTGATACAAGTGAGGTGGTCAGGTGAAAAAACCAATAGTTTTAATAAATAAAATGAATAAATAAATAATTAATAAATTTATTTCTTAAAAAATTACAAACAAGCAATTAAAACATGAAAAGTACACAATATCTAAAATACAATACAATACTATAAAAAATATAGAATTTAATTGTATTGGAAATTAACCTACTCAACTATGGGAAACCCATGTACTAGAGTAGGTGTTAGTAGTAGTAATAGATTGTGGGTGGGGGTGCAAACAGCAAATAAGTTGGGTAAGTGAGCTCACATATTGTTTGAGATTATGTTTTCTATATGATGTCCTCCAGTTGAAATAATCAAGTTCTTAGCGGCAGTTTTGAATCTTGTTGGGTTTTCTATTGACTTGATTTGTGCAGGAAGTAGATTGTGGAGTTTTGGTGCTGAGTGGTTAAAGTGTCGTTGATATATTGCCTTCCTAGCCACGTTCCTAAAAAGAAGGTTTCTGTTTCTTGTGTTATGACTGTGGTTCCTATGTTGAAAGCTTTCCGGGTTGACATAACATAACATATACATGTAGAATCGACATCCAAACAACATACACAGAATCCAGCATCTTTCGTGTCGATTTCTATAAGTTAGGGTTTCAGTATTTTTTATGATGCGTGCCCATCAGTATTCCCCATTTTAAAACTAAATTTATAAAAAATGATTAAATGAACTGAATAATGCTAAAGAAATTATAATACTCTCGATTGAATAGAATTAGTTTTGAAATAGTTGAGAAATATTTTTATCAGATGGAAAGATTATCACGGAACTGGATAATTTCTCATATGGGATACAAATTCAAACGTAAACTGAGTTTATTAACATAAGTGAGATTTTGGTCTTGGAGAAAACAAATAACAGTTTTTAAGAGTAAATATTATGATTCAACTGTGAATTGTGATTCAACTGAATCAACAGAACAGGTGACATCAGATACTTGTGAATGAGAAAACTTCGTGAGGTCTACTGTTCACAGAACTACTGGAAGGCCTGTTTTAAATTTTTCAAGATTATATTACGTCAAGTTTTCAGTTTGTTAAGTTTTTAATTAGACCCGTACTCCGTAACCCGTTTACCTGCTAGTATTTTGAATAAAATTGACTTGATATTGTTATCATAATTATGATATTGAAATTATGGAGTAATAAACGAAACTAGTATCTTAAATTGTTTATCAGACTCTCCGATTGGCTGGTTCTCGACACGCCAACCCAATCAGAGAGTTTCCTGTCCTGTTGCGCCGAGCCGACTCGTCTGAAAAAACGCCTCGTATGTTTCGGCCCTTACCTAGATCGATGTGTTCTACGTAGAGAGCATCTGCATCAGGATGTTTGTCGACTTTAACAATTTTGCCAACTCTCACGTCCAATCGGCTGGGATCTATGGCGTCGTTCGTAGCCGTGCCACCACCCCCGCCTATCAAATTACATAAAATTACATCAATAAATTGCAATAATAAACTGCTAACAACAATAATATTGATATCTAAAACAGAAATAGCAATAAAAATCTGGTGTGGTACTGACACTCACACAACTTTCCTTGCTCATTGAACTGTAAGCCTCATTCTCAAACGAGAATAATTTAGGGGAATAACATAATGACGATTGGCGGTAACATATTTCAAACTACGATGATTGTTTTCAGAGTTCTTTTTCCTTTGTGTAAATTGTGAAATTCGATTATTTTTTTCTAAAGTCGTCAAAACAGCTGTTCTACAGATGAAATATCTCGACTATGTGTTCTTTTTATAAACTGCTCTACCTACCTACCTCAAGCACGAGAAGGAGGTTACAAAGTATATTTCTCTAGGATGGGGTGGACCCCCCATTAGTTTCTCAGGAAGGGGACTCATGCCAGTTGATAGAGCTGATAAATAAATATACAGGGTATGAATTTGAAAAAAAATCGGTCAAGTCATTTTTGAGAAAATCGTGAAAAACATGTTTTTTAGTTATGAATATTATTCATTTTTCTTAAGAATATTACGGAACTCCTGCAATTTTCCAAGAAATGAGACTCATGTCAGTTGATAGGGCTTATAAATAGCTATCCATTATATAAATTTGAAGAAAATTGTTAGAGCCGTTTTCGAGAAAACCGTGAAAAACATGGTTTTTTAGTAATTATCCCCATTTTTCCGCCATCTTGAATTTAATTTTATTGAATTTCTTATTGTCGGATCCTCATGGTATAAGGACCTTGAATTTGAAATTTCAAGTCAATCAGATGATTAGGAATGGAGTTATGGTGTTCACAGACATACACACATACAGACCAATACCCAAAAATCATGTTTTTGGACTCAGGGGACCTTGAAACGTATAGAAAACTTAAAATTGGGGTATCTTAATTTTTTTTTGGAAAGCAATACTTTCCTTACCTATGGTAATAGGGCAAGGAAAGTAAAAATAGGTACCTATCTATCAGTGGCGAATATAGAATATATATATTTTTTCAAGGTTAATGTAAGGTTTAAACCTGGTTTTCATTAGTAGAGTTAGGGCCGTTTGCACAGTCAAAGCTTGAACTCGATTTAATCAGCTGGTGACTTAAACTAAAAATGAAACACGTAATAACAAACTAGACTTGATTTGTATTTAATCTAGTTTAAAATGAAATTTAGTTTAAACAGTCACTGTGCAAACAGCCCTTAGTGGTAGAGTTCCCTGGGCAAGTACCAACTAATGAAAACGTTCATGATGTAGTACTAGTTTTCAGTGGCATAGAGTGGGATACTACTCTACCACTTGCCTTCCCCCACCACCGCTTCTCACTCTACTCTACCACTACTATGCTAATGAAAACAGTCTTGAGCTAGTAGAGTCGTGTCGTAGGCTATCAAATTTAAGAAGTATTGTCATCTATTAAAAAGTATCAATAATTTATTAAAGTGATAATTCGACTGAGTCACTGTCGATGTTGTAGAACCGTTATATAATGGAATACAAACACACATATATCATCAAATTCCACGAAACCATGGTCCTGTACAAAATAAAACTGTAGAATTTGATGATATAAGTGTGTTTTTATTTCAAAGTATTTAAAAATTCTTATATGCTATAATACAATAAAATTTTTTCAGAACAAAAACACCATTAAAATACTTAATTTAAACATAAATGATAACACTTGAAATACATAAGTGTTAAAGTGTTAATTTATTAAAAAGTATTGACATTTTAAGGTTAGTTCTGTTCATTAGACAACACACTTTACCTACTATTCGCAATTGTAGCCAAAACAGTTACTCGACCAAGTATTAGAGTAGAGTTAGTATGTCACTTTACTCGACCACTAACTCTACTAGTGAAAACCAGGCTT
The DNA here is from genome assembly GCF_014356525.2 of Nilaparvata lugens. Taxonomy (NCBI): domain Eukaryota; kingdom Metazoa; phylum Arthropoda; class Insecta; order Hemiptera; family Delphacidae; genus Nilaparvata; species Nilaparvata lugens. Next base: position 2,680,643 of record NC_052514.1, on the reverse strand, counting down.
AACCGCCACAAAATTTGAAACTTTCTCTTTCCATTGGTATAAAGATTGTTCATTTAGGATTGGTACTGGTTAGTAATAAATCAATATTAAAAATGGCTCCATCATTTAGAATAATATTATAGATTATCTACAGTGAGGTCCAAGTTACAATGGCAGTGTTTGATTAGCAATGTTAATGCTATCCTTGTCTATCATTCAAAAAAGCGGATAGCGCTATCTCTTTCTCGCCTTGCTTTGTTGCCAGATTGTCTTTTAAAAAAGTAGAATTAACGATTAAGTAACAAAATATTTCATCTTAATTATGAAATTATTCAAAAACAAAATTCCTTGCTTAATAAAATATAATCGATCATTTTAAACGAGAATGAACAGTTAATTACATCAATAGACCTGTATCAGCTACCGTCTATACAAGGCATTGACAAGAAAGAGGATCGGCAACGTTGTTCTGCTATCTTTCTCCACTGCCATTATAACGTGGACCTCACTATATGTATATTTATTAATTGAATCCATTCATTATGATGTTATTCAATTCGGGCAGAGGTGTCAGCAGTGTGGTTATGGTGCGATGTCGGGCTACTGATCAGTACAGCTCTGAAAGCTTCTATTTGCTTCAATAGCGCTTCAGTCGACAGATGGTCTTTGTACGCATTGTAAAACGCATCTTACTGGCTGTGCGCATGCGTGCCGTCAGTCTTACTTTGTACATGGAATCTCTACGGAAAAGACAAGCGCGACTGACGTATGCACAGACGGTCGGTAGAGCTCTGTAACCGGCCTTAGAATAACATTATAGATGATCTAGTTGAATCTGCACAGGTTGTTATCACCTTGTTTGGCCTGAGCAGGTTGCTGTTTCTTGCCTGCCGGTGGCGGATAGGCGGACGCAGCCAAGGCCTTCAGTTCGGGTGCCTCGAAAGTTCGACGTATCGGCTCCAACAAATCGTTGATGTATCGTTCGGTTGCCGCTTTCAAATCGGCCGGATGCAGTTGCGACGTCGCAAAGCAAGCGGCCAGTTCGTCGTAAGTCGCAAACGACAAATTGCCTCCGTTCTTATCGTCGCGGTGGATCTCGAACTCTGAAATCGAATCGAAAATCAACTAATTACAAGTTTATCCGTCATAAAATAACATCAAGGGCCGGTTTCCGAGCTCGGGATTTAGCTAAGTTCTAGACTTTGAACAGCTGGAGTCAGAAAATTGGCTAACTGAAACGGAGCGTAGTCGTAGTCATTGTCAAAGTAACGTTTAAATTAAATTTCGAAAAACTATAAAATTGAACACAAAATAGAATAAAGAGAAAATAGTGTAAAGTTTCAGCTGTTTTGAATTTAGGAATGTTTCATTTCGTCAAGGAACATTTCCAATTATAGAAATGAGAAAATAAAGATTTATTTTGCTGTAACTATTTACTGCGACAATGCCCCGTTTTTGAAAGTCAATTTTCTGACTCCAGCTGTTTAAAGTCCAGAACATAACTAAATCCCGAGCTCAGAAATCGGCTCTAAAATTGAATAGAATGCATTTGAGGAAATACAAAATGAGAATATATTATTTTTCACTAAGAAACAGTAGAACACAGATGGAAATAGATTATAAGTTGCATTTGTTCAAATGCTAACTAATGAATAAATAATTATTATTTAACGAAAATCACAATTAAATGCTGTAAATCACCCCGAAGACTTCTGCTACTGCAAATATTGACAACAGGATAAACAGCTAGATGGAAATTCGATGAGCGCTACTATACGAAAATTATTTGTCAGCCCGGGAATCGAACCCGGTACCTCCTAATTGCCGGTCAGGAATGCTTAGCCTTACACCAAACTGACAATCTCTAGATAGCAGCGCTCATTTTATGAGAAGCCAATACGCCTGATTTACAGCATTTAATTGGGATTTTGGTTTAATAATAATTAAAATAGTATAAAATTGAAAAACATTTTCTCGCGATAGATTTAGAATTCTGAAATTAAATCGAAAATAGATTAAGTATATCTTCAATCGCCATAAAATTGAACAGAATGCAATGAAAATTACTCACTTTTATTTTAAGGAGCTACTGAAAGTAACATCAAGTCCCCTTTTATTTTACCACAAAATAACTACAGTATGGTCCACGTTATAATGGCAGTGCTTGATAAGCAATGGTATTGGAATCCTTGTCTATCATTTAACAAAGCGGATAGCGCTATCTCTTTCTCGCTTTGCTCTGTTGCCAGATCGTCTTTTAACAATGTAATATTAATAATTAATTAACAAAATATCTTAATTATGAAAAATCATTATGAAATTATTGAAAAATATAATTCCTTGCTCAATAAATTATAATTGATTATTTTAAACGAGAATGAACCGTTAATATTACATCAGTAAACCTGTATCAGCTACCGTCTATAGAAGGCATTGACAAGACAGAGGATCGACAACGTTTTTCTCCTATCTTTCTGCACTGCCATTATAACGTGGACCTCACTATAGATTTAACTATACTTCATGTGTCATTTATACTTAAAAATAGCTCTTGAAGAGTTCTTCTTCTACTTCTTCTTCCTCTCCCCTCTTCACCGCCTCATTCTTTTTCCTATTCTCCTCCTTCTTCTTCTTCTTCTTCTTTCGTGTCTGGGGGCACACAGAGTCGAATACTATTCCAAAATCAGCTGCAGAAACTACTTTGTGATTTTCTAAAATAATATCCTCCATCGTGCAATGTATTTTCATATTAGGACAGGTGATGAGGTGTTCATAGTTTCGAGTCATTGCACATTGGCACATTGCATCCTCACTATAATCCCATCTCACAGCTGCAGCTCCGACCTGTCTCTCATCTCAAACGAATCAAGGACTTCCATGTAGTGTATGACAGATGGAAACCGGCAGTTCCTTCCTCTTTTAGTTCCATGATGGCTTGATGGTTTCAAACTAGTTGTGTTGTGATGAAATAGAAGGGTACTTGATATATTCTATTGTGCTTCTATGCTATAGTGAGGTCCACGTTTTAATGGCAGTGTACGGTTGATAATAGTGTTGCTATTCTTGTTTAACATGCAACAAAGCAGATAGCGCTATCTCTCTCTAGCTTTGCAATGTTGTCAATTTGCCAGAAATATTTCATTTTTACATGTGTCAGTGACTGTACAGATGTAAACAAGCAATTCTCAGCCGCCATTTTTTTACCATTCTAAAAAAATACTTCAGTACACAAGTCGTATAACTGATTTGAAATGTATTTTTGAATAAATGAAATAATTTTTAGATATTACCGTATGAGAAACACAAATTATAATACCTGAAATGACACTTTAAAAGTCGACAACTTGACATCCTAGGCCCGGTTGCACAAAAGCCGGTTGAATTTTAACCGTAGTTAATTCCACGAGTACCAATCAGAGAAGGCCTTTTTGATAAGACGGCTTCTCTGAAAGGTTCTCGCGGAATTAATCATGATTAAAATTTAACTGGCTTTTGT
>NC_052514.1:2669668-2674668 GCF_014356525.2 Nilaparvata lugens | reverse complement strand
TTGTATCGTGAATAAATAAATGAATAAATAAAATAATGCAGAATATAATGCAACAGAATAGACTAGAATGAAATAGGAGTATTCCAAACTGACAAAAATGACAAAGTACATTCAAATGTATGTACAGACTTAGTCTATAGTGACGTCCATGTTATAATGGCAGTGGAGCAGGAAGATAGGAGAACAACGTTGCCGAACCTCTCTGTCTTGTCAATGACGGTAGCTGATACAGGTTTAATGATGTCATATTAATTGTTCATTCTTGTTTAAAATAATCAATTATATTTTTCAATAATTTCACAATGAATTTTCATAATCAAGATGAAATATGTTGTTGATTAATTATCAATTCTACATTGTTAAAATACGATCTGGCAACAGAGCAAAGCGAGAAAGAGATAGCGCTATCTTATTTGCTGAATGATAGACAAGAATAGCAATACCATTGCTAACCAACACTGCCATTATAACGTGGACCTGACTATAGCTGCACACCCGTATCAATTTTTGAATGTATGTTTTTTGTAATCCTTATAATTTTCTATTAGATAAAACATAACTTGGCGAACATAATTACGATGTGTTTACTTAATGAACACATCATGTGTATGTCAAGTTCCATTCAATCTTGTAGAATTTCCGTCCAAATCCGGTAGAACGGGAAAAAATCGTATGTCCAAAAATCGATGTGTGTAACTGGCTTTACGTTAAACGAACATATGCATTTCACTTTTCACCAACTTAAGCTATTCTTATTATAACTATATTTTGTAAAGAAACAGATATACAATAAGCATAGCGTCAGCTGATGATAGTGGAATGAGCGTGTTATCGGCGCGAAAGTCTGTTCGCACAGCACACAGCATCAAACAGACGGACAAAAATCAAGGTCTAAGATTCAAGTCGACCGTTTTGTATTTTCAAGTTTGTATGTTTTTATTTATTTATGTTCTGCATTTACGGCGAAACGTGGCAATAGATTTTCATTAAATTTGACAGGTATGTTCCTTTTTGAATTTCGCGTCGACGTATATATAAGGTTTTGTGAAATTTTGCATTTTATGGATAATAAAAAGGAGAAGGAGTCTCCTTCGACCGCCAATATTACCAAAAAAAATTAGACTATAGAATTATTTATCATAAATTACTGTCGAGTGGATTATTAATTGCATGCGTCATTGCAAGCAATCAATATCTCAATATAACTTGGTAAAAAATCAGGTGTTGTGTGGACTATTAATTGCATGAGTCATTGCACGCAATTTTTATGCAATATTAAATGCACTATTAATCGCACTATTATTAAACTGAAAGTAACATAGTATTTCCTCTCGACCTTTATCTGCTTTCAACTCGGGCTGACCTGTTGCCAGTATGTCTTGGAGGAGATTAGCTATTGATGTTTGCATTTTTGATACAGCCATTATTAGTCGTTTTCACAGCGATATCTCGCCGACACGACAGGACACGACAGAATTTAGTCTGATGGACAGTATGGACAGAGTAGGCTGTGGTTTATAACTGCGCGAGGTCTACTGTCCACCGAACTAATATACTCGTTTCAAATTAAGTTCGGACTTGAGTAGTAGAGAAGGCATACAGCGGCAGGGATACAACGGCGGCTATGTTGCCATTGTGTACCGGCCAGCGTTCTCCAATTTCCAGTGAGTATTCAAGCGCTCATGTTAAACTTAGGAAGTTTCCTCTCTGCAATCACAGACTCGACTGGCTCTATTCGACAAATTGACAACTACGCTTCCACCTATGACTCAATCCATCACTGCAATTGGCTGATCTCCCTCCATTTCTCTGCGCCGCAAATTCCTCCAAGTCTGAAGAAGATTTGCACGGAGTATAGTGTCTGAATGGATGAATGAATGAATGAATGAATGAAATGACTCACCCATGGGATTCATGAGATGAATGCGTTTAGCATATCCCAATTGGGGCAGATACTTTTCCGACATTGTGAAAATCTTTCTCTGGTCCACACCACCGAACTGAGCGTCCACTTTCAGGTATTCCTCATCCAGAGCCTGCAGTCCTGAAAGCACAACACATTTTCATTTACACAAATCATGGAAATGGAAAAGTTGATAATATCATGAGTGGAGTAGGCCTATACACAAGTAGATGATGATCCTGTGATAATATTGAGGGTTTAAAGCACATACTAAAGAGTGTTTCCAGAATCCCTCCCATATCCTATAGTGATGATGGCACTGATGAAAGATAGCAGAACAACGTTGCCGATCCTCTGTCTTGTCAATTCCTTCTATATACGGTAGCTTATACAGGTTTATTGATGTAATATTTGCCAAAATTTTGCCAAAAACAAAATACAAAAAAGCTTTACAAAAAAATAAATATAAGTATATGCTACTGCACTTAAACCAAGATACATACATTTATTTAATTAGATATAATAACGAAATGATATCCTTTACATTACAAACAATAGTTTTAAAATGAAGATTCAATTTATGATCACATGCATAAGTACAGTAGGTGAGGCAAAAACACCGGCAAAAGGAAGATTCCTTGTGCGCCAGTGTGAGTCGTAAATCAGCTTAATCAGGGATGTAATATATAAACTTGAATCTAGCGTATGAAGTGTTCCAAAATATAATTTATAATATGAAGTTGATTATTGTTGAAAAAAGTTAATCATATTTTATTTGTCAAGAAAAAACATTTTTTGAAGATGTAATGATAAATTTTCATTATTGAGATTAAATATTTTGTCAATTAGTAGAATTTCTACATTGTTGATAAACGATGTGGCAAAATAGCAATGCGTGAAAGAGATAGCGCCATCTGCTTTGTTGAACGATAGACAAGGATAGCAACTATCTAATATATATTCTATATGTTTCAAGGTCCCCTGAGTCCAAAAAAGTGGTTCTTGGGTATTGGTGTGTGTGTGTGTGTGTGTGTGTGTGTGTGTGTGTGTATGAGTGTATGTGCGGCCTTGTACACGATATCTCATCTACCAATTAACGGAATGACTTGAAATTTGGAACTTAAGGTCCTTCTCCTATAAGGATCCGACACGAACAATTTCAATCAAATTCAATAAAAGATGGCAGCTAAAATAGCGAAAATGTTGTCAAAAACAGGGTTTTTCACGATTTTCTCGGCTCCAGCGATTTTGATCAAATTTATACCCAAAATAGTCATTGATAAGCTCTATCAACTGCCACAAGTCTCATATCTGTAAAAATTCCAGGAGCTCCGCCCCATCTATGCAAAATTTGATTTTATATTCTCAATTATCATGCTTCAGATGAAATTTAAACAGAAAATTTCGAGTGGAAAAGATTAAGCATGTAAATCTCCACAATTAATGTATAGTAACCTTGTCACCTAAAATTTAAAATAAGCTCAAAATTCGAGAAAATGTTATTTCAATTGCAAACTGTTGGCAACTGTTGATTCTGTTGAATCATTCACTATGAAGAGATAGCAGACTTCGTGTTTCTCCAGTGTTATTGTCTTGTCACCAGCTGTCTTGGATCTTTGAATAGTAGACTTGAGATGCGCGTTAACACTAGCGTCAGGTGATAAATTTTAATAAAGGCAAGGAAAGTTGTGGGAGTGCGCCACACCAGATTTTTAAACTAAAGAGTCAGTAACTAAGACTTCCGTCGGTTTGAAAATTATATTCAGATATGTTTCGTAACCATAAACAATGCCCTATAGTCAGGTCCACACAGTGTGTTTAATTAGCAATGGTATTGCTATCCTTGTCTATCATTTAACAAAGCGGATATCGCTATCTCTTTCTCGCTTTTCTCTATTACCAAATGGTCTTTTAACATTATAGAATTAATAATTAATCAACAAAATATTTCATCTTAATTATGAAAATTCGTTATGAAACTATTGAATATAATTAATTCTTGCTTAATAAATATGATTGATTATTTTTAACGAGAATGAACAGTTAATATTACATCAATGAACCTGTATCAGCTACCGTCTATAGAAGGCATTGACAAGACAGAGGAACGTTGTTCTGCTATCTTTCTTCGCTGCCATTATAACGTGGACCTCACTATAGCTATAGAATATTAGTAGGGAGTTCGGATATAGAGGCACTGATATGATGTATCTACTGGTAACCTCAACAAAATAATTTCCGAATAGATGATTATTAATTCGAGTGAATAAGTGAATTATTTTACCAGGGTACAAGAGGCCTGAAAGCAGTGGATGCTCCACTTGCTTCACCACTTCGGCTCCAGCTTTTTTCGCGTCATGCTCTGTTATCACAGAACTCAGTCGGTACACGTCCAACGTGTATTCTCTGCAAAACAAAAAAAAAAACATTTTTTGTCATAGTCATTCAATTTCAGCTGTTTTATACATCCATGGAATCAAGCCGGTAAACAGCTCATTGTAGAACAAATATGATTCTCATTACAACATACTATACTGTGATAAAATCATATGTTTTCTTTACAGTCGAGTATGTTTCCTAGTTCCGAATTGGGAACAGCAAAACTGGTACAAGAAACCGTCTTTTAGCGCTCTAGGTGGAACTTTTGTCAATTCGAAACTTGTAAACTAGGTTATGTTTATAGAATGCATGTAGTAATGTCAGCACAAGCAGGTAATGTTTTCTGTTTTTCAATTATTCTTTTCTAGATTATTATGACAAAAAATAGTGTAAGTTACTTGGACGTGAATGTCTTTTGTAGTGCTCGAATGGAGTTCTAGTCTCGGCTAACGCCTCGACTAGAACATCATTCTCGCCTGCAAAAGGCCCCTTCCCGTCCTTGTGACTTAAGATACTATTTTCATTCACTTGATCAACTATGAAACTTATAAAAGGAACATAAAAATAATAAATATATGAATACGATTATACAGATTTGGGCAGAGAGGTATGCATGATTTGAAATAACAGTTACACACTCATTTTTAAACAAAACTAGAAATTTATTTTTCTAGTGTGCACCTTGGATGTTGCATTTAAAAATTGAAGCGGGGAAAAA